>NW_028247849.1:0-38767 GCF_964263255.1 Lissotriton vulgaris
CTCCATAGTGCCAATATCGGCCCGCACCCGCTTACACACAACCCCCCCCCCAATCGCACAATAACGGACACCACACAAGTTGATGGAGAAAGTTGTTGCAGTTTTATTAGCATATACATATGCCAACATGTTGGGTTAACTTATGGGCGATCCAGAACAGGCCGCCCCTCGCGACCCGCCCACCTGACCGAGCTATAACCCCCCGTGGTGTTAAACCTTAGGGGCGTTATTAGTTTGGGGGGGGAAGGTCTAAACCCTACCCCCGGCGAACCTCTCGTTCGCCCATTTACTCAAACCCCCCCCCTCGGGGGGCAGAGCGTTGGCAACCCCCGGTTGCTCAGGTACACAACCGTCCGAAGGACTAACGGGGCGCCGTCAGTCCCCCAGGATCCTTTTACTGTGGATCTCCCTGGGGGATATATCGCTCACGCACCCTTCCGGTGCTCCTGTAGAGGGTACCCTTCTGTACCTTCCTGTATTGGATCGCCCTGTAACTCCGCCTGCAACACAAAAACAATTCATTAGTGGTAGACCCCCCCAACCCCGATCTGCCCAAGAGCAGGGTAAGCGGATGGGAGGGAAAAGAACGCCGGGCAGTCCGGGTCCGCGCTGCGGGATTCTCCAGAGGTGGGGGGGGCGAGGGTCTGCACGCCGCTGCACAGGAACAAAAGAGGACGCCAGACCCTCGTCCCCCGGGCTATATAGCCCTCCCCCCTTCTCCCCCAGGACAGGAAATGATCTCACGCGTGGGGGGAATCCCAGGTTGACCACTGGCTGACCACCTAGTCAGCCAACCACTAGACCGCTCAGGGTCCGTGCCATCCTATGGCACTAAGGATGGCCGCCCTCGCAGGTAGCCACCTTTGGTGTCCCGGGGCAGCCTGTCACAGGCTCGAGATAAGCAGTTGGAATGCATGTGTGTGCTATGTTTAAAATGCACTCCCGATTTTCAAAAGTACAGGGCAGACCTTAACATTAAATTAAACGCTCCCACAAACACCTCAGCTGCGCACAATATTCTTGTTCCAATCTTTACCAGCGTGTTACAGCAAGCGCAATCAAGCAGAGAGAGTGGTAAGGCCGTGCTAATCTGCGTAAGCACCAAAAAAGTGAGGAACACAAATACATCAAGCTGTGCCCATCAGCGCCAACACAATAAAGAAGAGAAGACTCGTAAGGCTGGAAATGGAGCGAGTGCTTGACGCGGAGCTTTGCAAGCCCAGTCTTTCAGATCTCCAAGTTAGCCAGCAGGAGCAACGGCCACAGCACTCTCATCAGAAGCCCCCACGCTGTGACATTAATCACTGTACCTGAGTGTCAAGGTACAGTGTTTAACAAAAGCAGTGTAAAGGTAAACTGCCCCAAATATTTCTACAAGTGACGTAATTCTTAGGTTTAAAAACTTTATTAAGCTGTGCCTGTCAGCGCAAACACTTCCAATGAGCCAAGGCCTCCAGGCATGCTGTATGCTTTACAGAGTATAAAGGCAGATTAGATAACGATCAGCCTCCCTGCTGAGCAGAGCAACTGCCAGACTCATTTAACGCTCCATAACAATACAATAGTGCCATCTATTGGCCAGTCAGGAGGTCTTTTTTTTCGTGGTTTAGGAAAGCCGGTGTTCGAATAATTCGTGGTTAAGGATGTCATGGTTAAGGATGTCGTCGTTGTTTAGGATTTATTGTTCAGGTCAGTCGTTTTTAAACTTTCTGAATTAAGGCTGTTTCCCGTAGCAGGCATCAGGTGTTTCCCCAGGAGGCTGGAAGGGTGGGGTCCGGTTTTGTTACTGGGGACTGGTTATTTCAGCAATGCTGCAATATCAGTCCCCGGTAACAAAAGCAGCAGGGCACCCTCCTCCTCCCCCACAGTCAACCGGGAGTGCTGGTCCTGAAAAAATGCCAGGGCTGCTTTGGGTTCCCAGTACAGCCCTGAGTGCAGATTTGGAGCAATGACGTAGGAAATGATAAGAGATCAGATTATCGTTCAGTGCAGAAGCAGGAAAACACAGGAGCGTCTGTGGGCTTGGAAGATCCATCTTTAAAGGATGCCATGGATATTGCAAAAAGAGTAGAAAAGTCAGAGTACTGCATGAAAGGAATGGAGTGGAGAGACATTAAAAAGGACCCCAGGGGAGAAAGTGAAACATTGGCAGTGGACAAATTGTATGAAGAAATAGCGACAACGTCCAACTGGAGCTCGAAGGGAGAAAATAATTTATGGGGGAATAAAAATGTTGGGAACAAAAATAGTAACAGCATGCGTAGTAAGTGTGGGAGCAACTACCACACTTCTGACTCAAAACATTTTTTGCAATTAGGAAGGAGTGCAGGTTGTTTGGCCAAGAAGGGCACTTTGCCAGGATGTGCAGGGATGTTAGCAAAGGCAAATTGGCATAATTGGTGGATGAAATACATACTGCAGACCATAGTCCCCACCCAGATATAATTTTATTTGTATGTGGGTCAACCAGTTAAGACAAAAGGCCTACTGCAGATAGTACAGATAGTGTTATATATTGAGGAATGTGAAACAGTGAAGACAAAAGGAAGAATCGGCCTAAAGCAGAATTTACTATGAGGCAAAATGTCAAACTAATGGTTGATTCAGGGTCATTGTTTACGATCATTCCCAAAGTTTGTTCCTCGAGGAATGGACCAGTTTGTGATTGTTACCAAAATATATCAATCCGGGAGAGTATCAGAGTGGAAAGATAGACATTACAGGATATATGCATACAGACATTGAGTTCAAGAGCAGGCACATCAAAGGCCAAGTTTACATAGCTAAGTCAGGAACAGCCATATTTGGGTGTTTTCACCAGTATGACCTTCACATAGGATTGATCTACAAGCACCAGGGCAGTTGAGGGTTGTGGAGGAGGATTTAACAGCGGGTGATATCTTAGAAGGTGCAAAGGAGGTTTTTAGAGAAGAGCAATTGAAGGTGTATGTGCATAAAATAAATCTAAAACAAGGGGCCATACCAGTACAACACAAAGTCAGAAGGGCACCAATGGTGATGAGAGAGAAGGTAAAAAAAATGTTGGATGAAATGGTATTATTAAGCCCATCAAGATATCTGCATGGATTTCCCCAGTGGTGATCACCGATAAAGCAGATGACAAATTGTGTTTTTGCGTAGTTTTGAGAATTTTAAATCAGAATATTGTCTCAGATAGCTTCCCACTACCAAACATCAACAAGCTGATCTTACTGTTGCATGGATGGAGGTTTTTCTCTAAATTAGACTTGAGACATGCATACCATCAAAATCGCCTCCAATATTCCTCAAAACCCTTGACTGCTTTCATTACTATGGAAGGCATGTATCAGTTCACTAGAATATCATTTGGGCTGTCCTGAGCTGCTAGTGTCTTCCTGAGAATGGTAAGTGAGGTATTCAAGGATTTAAAAAATGTAATCAATATGGGCATCAAGCTCCCCATTTTTTAGGCTAGAGGGTGGCCTAGGAAGCACTATAAGATCTGGAGGCGCTGGGCGGATTATCGTGGCCTAGAGCTGGCTCCGCAAAGGGGGGACCTGGGTCGTGACCCAGAGTAACCGATTGGCCTCTCCCGTCCCTTGCATTTCCTTATGTGTGGCCCACGATTCCTCAGTAGACAATGATTGAGTGGATGTTTAGCTCTGGTGTAGATTGATGGCAGCTTGGGTCAGTAATATGTTGTTCCAGAACACGGAGACAGTGTGCTGAGTGGGTGGGGAAGTTGTTTGTTTGCAGGATTTAATTTTATGTGTATTGCCTTTCAAATTTTCCTGTCCTTCATTATGCAAAATTGTCAAAGTCAACATTTTTGTATCTTACTTGCGGCAGCTGGATTCAGAGGCTTGCATCATATGTGCAATTTGACAAATAAAATCTGTTTCAAAAAACAAAAAAATTTAATCGAGTTCCTGGGTGATATAGTGGTATTTGACTACAGTGTGAGAAGCCATAACAAAGCTTTGAAGGAGATATTATGCTTAACGTTAGACAGGGAGATGTGCATTTTTCGTAACTGAATTTGAATACTTGGGACACACATTGTCACTGAAAGGAGTGAAACCAGAAATAGATTTATGTGCAGCAATAAGATTAGCACCTATTCCACATAACTAATACCAGTTATGGTCTTTTCTAAGGCAGATCAAATATTACTTGAAATTGATTCAAAACTTTGCCAGCAAAATGGAGTGTCTAAATGCACTAATGAGAAAGGGAATTGGCTTCTTGTGGAGTGCTGATCAACAAAAATGTTTTGATAACATAAAGAGATTTGTGATGCAAGCATTCTTGTAGCGTTTGATACCAAAAAGAACACAATTGAGATGGTTTCTGCGGGAAAAACTGGAATTTGAGCAGTTCTTTTGCAAAAGGTTGGCCCATCTGAAAGAACTGTTGCATTTGCCTCATGATCCTTGACTGCTGTTGAGCGTCACTATTTTGCCATTGAGAAGTAGACCTTAGCAACAGCATGGGGAATAGAATATTTCGGGACATACGTTTGGGGACATCATATTACATTCCGTGCTGACCATAAGCATGTGTTGAAGATATTCTCTCCATCAGTTTTGAATAAGTTGTCATTGTGATTAGTTTGTGTCATGAGACACTCTACACTTGATGCCAAGATGATCAAACAGATCATCAATGCTAATTGGCTTATCTTAAATAGTAACCCCACCGACAGTCATAAACTAAAAAAAAACCTGTTCGCCCATCGACGTAACAGGAACCTGAAAAACTTAGTTGTACATTCCAGATTAGAAGGTACTAATAGGATTGCGAACTTTGTCCAAAGATCCATAGATAGTGAGATACCAATTAGGGGAACAAAGAAATGCTATATGTGTAAATAATGCAGTTCCATTTTGGAAATGGAAATCTTTGTCCACAATGGATATAGTTCACGTGCCACAGGAATGTGGAACTGCAAAACTTCCAACGTTATTTATTTTATCCTTTGCCCATGTGCATTAGGATATGTGGGAGAAACATCCAGACCCATTCAAACCCGGCTTACCGAACATCGTTCGGCTACCTGAACTAAGAAATTTGTCTCACCTATGGTGAAACATTTTGTTGAGAAAGATCACAAACCAGAAGATTTTAAATGGAGGATTCTTGAAAAAAATCAGAACCCCAGACAATAAAGGGGGTGAGAAAATCCAAAAGAAACGAGAAGTATTTTGGATTTTCTCACTAGACACATATAGAAGGGGTCTGAACAGTGAAATCCCTTGAGAGAATGCGATCACTTAATAAAGGATATACACCTATTTAATCTACTAGACCTAAGTAAAATCATAAAACTCATAGTAGGCAATAGGTGATGACTAATGGCATTTATCCGCTAACTATAGCAGTAATAGTGAAAACTTTCTACCAATAATTGTCTACACTCTGAATACATCCTTTTGCTGCACTATGTATCTTTAGCTGGACAATGGTAGTTAGAGGGCCTGATACATATATAATATTACGTAAGTACGACAGATTAACACAGGAGATATAGTTTTATCTATATGCTATGCATCAGAGCCCAGAACCTTAGGTGTTCTATATAACGCAATATAATACATTATGTATAATAGACTTGGTTCTTTCTTTATGCCACATAACATGGGTTTGATTATAATATGTCACTTATGGCTTCAAATGATAGGTGGTTCCCACTGGCAATCATCTTTTAGCAAAATATGATCAATAACAATCGTCCCTATTTGTTATTGATCATATTTTACATCATAATGCATTTCTGTACTGCACTAGACAATATATGGTTTTCAGTTCCTTCTTTTTTCACTGGTGCTAGAACTTGAGCAATAAAAGAAGATGACATAATTAAACCAACGTAAAATATCCATTATTGCTCATTAGACATTTAAGATAGTCAATACGTTAATACTTATCCATCTAAATGTAGTTCATCTATCCATTTTGACAGAGTCTATCTTTTATGTCTATGTGAATATAAAGACAGAGATTTAGTAGATCATATGGTGAAGTAATCGTATGGTTAAGTAATGGTAGAGGACTTATGATTCCTAATATAATATAAAAGAATACTCCCCTAATCCTTTTTCTTTTTATCGGATCGGTAATTTTCGCATTCAGGGTCAGGCCGTCCCTTTAGTCACATGTTATGCTTCCACCAATAGACACACAGTATTTAAATCAGCCATACGGAAGACTAGGTTGTTTGACCTGATGATCCGGTGACGTCAGACGCCAACAGTGGGCGAGTCGATCTAGCAGGTAACAGCATCGGAAATTTTATGCAGGTATTCTTGAGAATCCTCCATAAGAGATTATTCGATATAATGCAGGAGAGCACCACAGCAGATTTTGCTAATTACGTGTTTTTCATTTCTCTTTAATTTGCAGTGTTACGATCATTAACACTGCAGGATTCACTATCGGTTATATCCAGCACGATTGTGTGAAACACTGTTTCTTTGCGGCACCCAAAAAAATCTTAAATAGGTATGTATCGCGCAAGGGACTAATGGGCCTATTAGGATGGCGGACGGACCTGCGTCCGTCCGCCAACACAGAGGAGGAGGGACCGTCCGCAGGGGCTGCGGCGGTCCCTCCGTGCTCATTAGGATTGTCATATAGCTAATTCTTTTCTATATACTGTGTTAAGTTAGCATGAGCTTATTAAATGTTTAAACGCCATTTTTCCTTTTTGCTTCATTTTGCACACAACACATAATTGTTGTTTTAGCTTTCAACCCAGAAGAGCTTTGTGATTTACTTGAGAAATAATATGTTATTGCTCTGATATCAGTTTTGCTCGGTACACTGTCTGCACAGTGAGTGCTGAAGGCTCCAAGGATAACTAGACACAGTGTTGTTGTGAGGTCTGATCTTCGCACCTCCATAGACATAACACACATGCTGCTGCCAAAATCTAGCTCTAGGCGGGTTTTATATTGTTGTGCTGAACACACATGACACACTTGATGGTGCTTCGCATGCAGAGAGCTGGTGGAAGATGATGTGATCCTCTGCCACTGAGATTTTGAGGTATGGGCCCGCCCTGCTAAAACCCAAATGAGACCTTCATAGATATAAATATACTATGCTAAATAGGGAGGGTGAGAATTAGGTATTGTTAATTCCTATTCATTACAGCATATTAGTATGCTGTCACCATTCGCCTTTTATGGACTAGTAACTATGCTGATAACTTTGTTGCTTATAATATGTTTGCTTGTATTATATAAGATACTACGTTTGAGAACCCTGCATTAGTAAATAAATATTTCAAATATGCACGTGTCCTCAGTTACTCCACGTTATGGTTTGAAATGATTATATAGCGAAAGAGTGTTCATGTGTTCCACGCTACCTGAGGTAATCTAAGTTCATGTTCTGGTTTGTCTAAGCATTGGGAGTTTGTTATGACCAATGAGACACTGTAGCTAGCTCGGTAAGGGGATTTTGGGTACTGAGGTGAGTTCTGGGTCATCCTAATTCACCGAGGTTCCAGGTCTCTATGCACAGTTCTGTAGGGGAACGGAATTCCTGCTACATGGCGCCCCCACTCGAGTAGTATATCATTCAATCCTTAACCCCTTCACTGTTGTTTCCGGAAAAAAGTGGTGTCGGAACAAACCTACCTATTTTTGAAATAGGTCTTTTCAATCTTGAATCTTTCTAAAACGGTGTCCTTGAATTACTACCCGGTTGTGCTACAAAGTTTACTTTGTTTTTCGTATTTCCTGTGCTGTCATGGCTGCCGTGGACATTCCGCAGCATAGTCGCATTGAGGTGCTAGATCATTTGCGGATGTACAATGTGCCTTTAGAAGGCTTGGCTGTGATCATGGTGGTGAGAGCGGATGCTGCTTACCCTTACGAACTATTTTATTCGTGGGTGACATTTCCGGAGGTGGACACGAATTCTAATGTGTTCCACACATACACTCCCACGGCTGTACCTAATGAGTATACTCCGTACAGGGCCCAGGAAGTTCCTATTGACGTTTGGCAGCATCAAGTTTGGTTTGGTGGCGCCCTTCCCCATTCTTTGACCGCTCCGAGGTTAGGTCCTTTGTCCATTCCAGGCGCTAGTTGGCCTGTTTTGGCTGGATTTACTCCTCTTCCTCTACACGGCAATTGTAACGTGGCTGAAATTCGATGACTACATTTAGTCACAATTGCCGTGATTAGAGCCTTAGTGCATTACATGGGCCGTAATCTTCCGGGTGGAGCCCCGGGGGGTGCGGCGCTTCCGGCCGGACAGGGTGGTTTGAAACTCAGTCCCGTCATGGTCAATGCCGTAATGGGCAAGAAACCCCAGGATAAGGATGATTTTCCTTTCTTGCTTGCCGAGAAATTTGACCAGCTGGAAGCTGTATTTCCTAATACGACTCCTGGTGAAAAACACCGGATTCTTACACTTAGTTTGCCGAAAGATTTGGCCCATGAGCTTGTTGACTGTGAGACCTGGGGTAAGACTTTTGCAGCGGTCTATGCAAGGGGCTACGGCACCCCGTCTATGGCAGTGCTGCCTACGGTCCTTAAACGTGTTCAAGATGATCACGGACCGGAGTCTGCGGTGGAATTGGGCATGCGCCTGTGTGGCACCTTTGATGTGGTTTGCGATCTCATCCTTGCTAATGTCAAGGGGGATGCAGTGAACTTTCAGGTTGCAAACACTTTGGCGGCGCTTCCCAATGCCAAGAAACCCTGACAGTTAGCGGAGATTATTGTGGCGGCTTATAAAACCGTGGGTCGCAATAGTAAGGGTCTTAAGCCTTTTTCTGTTAAGGAAAAAAAGCAACCCCAGGGACAAGCTTCGGAAACGGAAGTTCAGCCCAAGTCCAAGAAACAGAATTGGCCTAAAAAACAGAAACAGGGAAAGCAACAGCAACAACAACAAACACAGGTTTCTCGTCCTGCGTCACCATTGCCTGCGCAATCGGAACGAGTTTATGACTTGCGCGACCGCACGACGATTAAATATCGTGATCGATTTCAGGTTTCTGATCAACGCTCTCCTCATTCCTTTCAGGACTCATCGGCCCGACTACCGGTGGTGGAGGGGGCGGCAGGGGTCGGGGTGGCCAACAAGGACGTGACCAGCCCCGCCGAAAAACGGTGCAGACAGGCAGGAAGGCTCGACACTGAAGAGACCGCAGTTTGCAAAGAAGAAAGTTGCGGCCTTAACAGCGCATCGATATGCCACAGATAGTGAGAACGCGGCTTCGGAATCTGACGTGGGCTCTGACCTTGCTGGACAGCGCAGCGGAGATTACCATAGTGAAAGAGGCCCTGCGTCCACTACTGAAGGTGACAGCGACTGATACTTATGTTGTGATCGAAACAGCTGATACAAGAGTTGCTCCCCCTGATAGACTTTTTGAAATTGTCCTGTTAATCGAGGGTGACATAGAGCGAACCATTAAAGGGGTATTTTGGGAAAATCTTTCGTCTACATATGACATTTTGCTTTCGGAGGCTAACTGGCCCCCACCTTTTGTTCTCGCAGCTCCACGAGGGCAGGAGGTAATCCGCCCCAGTTTCGCGAACACAGTCTCGAAAGAGGATGCGCTGCAATTTGCATAAGAGTGGGCTCTGGCTCTAGCGCCGGCTGTGTACCGCAATCAATGTGGTTGGGATAAATTGTCCCCAAGCCACAAGATTCCTTTACGGTCTCAGCCGCAACCTCAACCTAAATATCCCATACGGCGTGAAGCAAAGGCTTCCGTCGCGGCTATCTTTGAACAATTGGAATATCAAGGTGTAATTGAAACATGTGTGTCACCGATGAATAACCCTCTTTTTACTGTAAACAAGCCGGACGGTTCGTATCGTTTGGTATTGGATTACCGGCATTTAAACTCGCATTGCCGTAACTGTGCAGTACAGAATACTCACGGCTCTGCCCTAGTGAATAGTCTTGTGCGTAAGCGGTTTAAAACCACGCTTGACATTTCCAATGGTTTTTATGCCCATAGATTGGATGGTCTAAGTTCCCAATGGACCTCCTTTACTTGCGGCGGTGTCCATGAACAATTTCGGCGTTTGCCTATGGGCTATTGGAATAGTCCTGGGATTTTTACTGCCCGCATTGTCTCTCTTTTGGAGAGGATCGACCCGGATGCTTGTTCGTATGTGGATGACATATATCTCACAGACGACGATCTTTGGGAGCATCTGTGTCGAGTCAACGGAATTATTTGTACATTGCAAACTTGGCTTACAAATTTAACTTTGCAAAATCGCACATTGCAGAGTATACAGTGTTGTTTCTGGGCTACGAGCTCAACAATGAAGGAAAAGGTTTGGCTCCTCACTTCCTGGAGAAATGCGCACAACTGCGCGCTCCAACGACACTGAAAAAATTACAATCTTTACTGGGCTTCTTAAATTTTGGGAGCACATACATTCCGGAATATGCCCAGCGTATCAAGCCTTTGTATGCTTTGATACAACCATCTTTTTCCAAATCATGCTGGCTGCCTGAGCATTCAGCTATTCTGCAGTCTTTGCAAGCTGATCTGCTCGCTTCTAAATTCTTACTGACTTGTGATAATCAGACCAACCTGGTGATAAGAATTATCCCTGGGATGGTGGGTTTCACGTACCTGACTTTTAATGAAGGAGACACAGTACCTATTGCTTACAAGTCACACTTGTACACTTCGGCTGAATTGCGCTTTTCCACTGTGGAGAAAGTTTTAACGGCTGTGCAGATGGCAATTCTTAAGGAACGTGGCCTGTCACAGGGGAAGCGCATGTTGGTTGTTACCCCGTGTCCTGCCTTGGAGGCAGTTACGAAAGCCAGTGTACCAAATTCCAAAGCTTTGCACCCTCGGTGGTTTCAATGGGCTGCATCCTTGACGTCCCAGGATGTCACGTTTATTTTTGATGCCTCATTACGGTCACAGGAGTACTTACAGTGTGAATTAGTTCATCCGGCTCCTTTAGCAATGCGGCCTTTGGAGGATTTCCATTGTATCATTTACAATGATGGTTCGGCGCAGGTTGCGCATGGCTCTAAACATGCCTACATTTCCGCATGCGCCATTGTGGTCGGTGCCATGGTGGACGATGAGTTCAAGTCCAGTGTAATGCACACGCAGACACTAGGGGACTGCACCGCACAATTAGCGGATCTTCGTGCTTTGATGCTTGCATTGGAGTACGCAGATCCTAGTGTGACGACTTTAATCGCAAGTGACTCTTACTACTGTGTCCAGTCTTACAATGAGAACTTGTTCTTTTGGATTCAGAATGACTTTCGTGATTCCAAAGGTAACACAATAAAACATAAGATGATCTGGGTCCGAGTGGCTGAGCTTAAAGAGCAGTTGCCACTTGTGTTTGTGATTCCTACTCTCGGCCATCAGCGTGTTGGAGTTCACGCTGTCGGTAACTCGCTTGCTGATGAAGCGGCGAAATCTGCAGTATCAAAATATTTAGTTGCAGCAGTTACACGGTCCAAAAGTAAAATAGATGATGACATCTTGGCGGCAGTAGCTGCCACTGAGAAGGGAGGTAAATATCCTGCGGGGTTCCCTTCGAAGTACACATACCACTTAAGTCCCGATAAGGTTCCTTATGTGAAAATTCCTGATGTTGGGGAACGGTTGATTCCCAACTTGGATCGCAGGGCTATGTTGATTACAGCGGTGCATGAAGGTGTGGCGTCTGCGCATGCGGGCGTCTCGGCCACTGTAACTCTGCTACAACAACGGTTCTGGTGGCGGGGACTGTACAAACAGACGCGCGATTATGTCCTTCAATGTGACGTTTGCCAGCAGATTAAGCCTTCAACTGCTGCACGTTCGCCTCAGACACTGTTGTACATATCTAATAAACCACTGGGTTGCGTTTATTTAGATCACTGCGGTCCTTTTTCTTCTGATACTGCGTATAAGTACATCTTAGTAGCAGTTGATTCATGCACACACTTTGTGTGGGTATGGCCCCATCGCAGCGCTGATTCACGGACTGTCATAAGAGATTTGCGTGTCTTTGTAGGGATTTTTGCCTGTGGTACTTTCCATTCGGATCAGGGTCCGGCTTTTGCCTCTAAGGCGTATAAGGATGCTATGATTTCGTTGGGGGTCCAAGTCAAGTTTTCGTCTCCATACAGACTTGAGGGAAATAGTGTAGTGGAGCGAATGAACCGTGACTTAAAGCAATCTTTGACAGCACGAGTTATAGGCACTGGCAGAAACTGGCTGGCCCATCTCAATGGCGTGCAGCGTGCTCTTAATAATCTCCCTAGAAGGTCTCTGGGTGGGCGGACCCCATACGAAATGCTCTTTGGTATCAAGATGTATGTCCCTGACCTCGACGGTCTAGACTGCGTGGCCCAAGCCATGGCCTTTGACGTAGATGAACATTGCAATGTTTTACAGGATCTACAAAAGACCAGAGACAGTCTTGCAAAGGAACATTTGCCCTCCACATCGGATGATGCGTTGCAGATCCCGGTAGTTGGCTGGCTACCCAAAGTTGGAGAACTGGTTCGAGAGAAGATCGATAACAAGAAAGAATTTGGTCCTTCCTATCGAGCACCGGTTCCCGTTCTTGGAGTGAAGGGTACAAGAACAGTCATTTTACCACCACTTCCAGGTCGTAAGGAAAACAGGTTTATCTCAATTGACAATGTCAAGATACACAGGGTGGCCGATTCTTCATAGTATGACACCGGCGGTCTCCTGTCCTTCGATTGTGAGAAATTCTGTTTTGGTCACTACTTCTAATGCTGCGCCAGAAGTGGCCCTCGAGATGCCTGCTGTTTCCAATCCTTTATTAAATACTTTTCCCGTTAATAACATTGATGACCTAGATTACGCCTATCCAGCTGATTTATCGATGCCTGATTTACAAACACGTTTGGCCACAGAATCCAGGTTCTCCTTTGACTCTGTTTCAGCGACTTCGAAAAAAACCCTCATGTTGTGCAATTTATGCCTCTTTATTTAAAAAACATTTTTTGATTCCCCATTGGAAATATATTTGGCTGGTACTTTTTTCAGTTTACCTTTTCATGTCAATTGGTTTTGTGTTTTATTTTTTCCGTCTCATCGATGGACACTATGTCGAGGAAAGAACTTGCAATCGGCATCTTAATGGAGCTTTGGCCCCACATTCCTCGTCACATACAGCACACAGACTGAAGAGAGACTTAAATTTTGTTAACATCACTGCTTGGCCTGTTCTTCATGGGATTGTGTGGGATGCAGTTAGATTTCAAATACATGGCCCTACTGAAGTGGTTAATGTCCCTAATGTGCTCAGAGTGAACATGGGGGATGTGGTGAAACAAAACATACGTTCTGATGATTGGGATATTCAGGCCGAGTCATTATTCTCTGATTTGAAATATTATGCTGCCTTTGATGCTGAAGATTTATATTTAGAGTCTGCTAATTATGGTGAATTATTTTGCTATCAACATTATGGTGATCATTTTCTGCATAAAAAGAGTTCCAAAAGGGGTACTGTAAATTACACACAGTGGGAACATTGCCCAGCACCATTGCAAGGCAGCTCTAGTACATTTTTGAATAAGTACACTTATTTTACCGACTTTAATCAATCAAGTCCTGGGTCCTTTTATTTTAAAATGACACAAAAGTCCATGTCCAAAGTTAGACTTACCAACACTAAATTACTGTATTCGAAGTCCTTTCTAGACAAGTTAGCTGTAGAGGGCTACGAGCTATGGAAGGAAACCATTGACCTTAAATCGGTTTGGGGTACTAAAAATTGGCAGGTACAAGGCACTGAGGCTTTGCACCATGAATGTCTCATCCCAAATCATATGTTGTTTTTAAATTCTACTATTTCCCAGACAACATGCTTTGGATTGGCTACTTCTAAAAAATTAAATACACCTACTATCCCCGAATTGGAAGAATATTCCGGTTGGAATAATTTTACAACGTTTTCCATTCGTGAATTGCAAACACTATTGCACAATTCATCTTTTAATGTGTCCAGTTTGGATCCAAAGGGTTGGCTGATGTGGCATAGAAGCTCTGATTCTTGCCAACGTCGCATTCTGGGTTTAACAGAAGGTTTTACACAAGTGAGGCCTGATCCCCGTTTTGATACTGATCCTTCTGTCACCACTTACTCAGTTGGCAAATTATGTCAGAATTGGCTACAACATTCTACATTAGCTGCAGTTAAATTACATCTATCCAAGTTGACTGATAATGTGGATTTAAATGATTTCATAAAAGGCCCGGCTAGTGGTACATCTAAACGGTGGATTTATGCAGTTTACAATGAAATCTGGAAACTTTCCCAAATTGAGGCTGCTAAGCGCCTTAGAGTTAATGATCAAGCTAATTTGGAAAAGGCGCTTGCAGTTGTGGATAACAGTATTAACATGCTTTCTTCCCGCATTTACACGTTGAATAATATTGTATCTTCTGTTGTTGATATTGTACATGATGAAGTGTCTGTGTTATACCATGGTCAAAATCAATTGCGTTCTATAATGCAATTTGGGTGGACCCTGCAGACGCTTAAGGCAGGCAGAGTGCCCTGGAATTCCATGAATGTGTCCTCCCTCTTTGCCCCTTTTAATTTGACTGACAAACAGCGCCTGCTTTCAATGCGTGATGCATCCTTTTCCATGTTACACATTGAGAGGTTGGAATCTTTACCGTTCTCTGTAGCTGAGGCCACTGCTGCAACGTGGCTTATCCACGGATTAATCACAGTACCATTTGCCTTATACAAGTTTACTAATTGTATGCGATATATTGCGATAGGGAGATATGAACCATTAGGCAGCTCATTCCTCCACGAGGCATGGTCTCTTCCATTTACTTATAGGTGCCTGAAAGAGGAGAAAGAAGTATATCTTAATGGGGAGGAATGCACAGAGTCCCCTGACCAATCATTGATATGCAGACACATCCAGCTACATGGTTCTTGTAATTAAGGCCGGCCTAATTTAGCCTGTGTTTTGAAAGGCACTCCGGTTCCTGCAATCGTTCCCACTTTCACATTACTGGCGAACGGTAGTTATTTACTTTTGAATAACGAAGAATGTTGTGGGTTAATTAAAGGTATCGCTTATGTGGTAACTGTATCAGAACGTGTTGTCTGTTGCAAAAGCGTTCTGTATCCCCCTACGCATGGTAATCCAGATGTTTCCATCTGGCCGCGCATCCAAATCTTGAAGGCAGAGTTCAATGGTATGAGTAGAATAAGAGCCCTTTTGTCTCAAAAAGAGGTGGCCCTGAGTTCAGCCCGAGAAACATTCGTCCTTCACATAGCTAACACGCCCACAGAGGTGCAGGCGCTTTTAAATACTGATTTGCCGTTACATTTCAGCGAGTTGGTTCATCAAATCTTTAATGCCTCCTCCACTTCTGGCCTTGCTCACTTTTTTTAAATAGTTAGTAGTGGTCTCGTGACTTCATTCGAGAAAATATTTGGAGTCATCCCTGCCTTCTTTTATTCTATATTTTCAAGCCTGTTTGGTGGCTTCCCTCTTTTGCTAACATTAGCTGCGGGTGTTTTGGTGATATTTTGTTTTATTAAACATGGATGCCCGTCCTGCGTTAGAAGCCGCAGAGCCCCTCCTGCCACTGTTTCGCAACCGGATGCTTGATTACTATGGCACCCTGCCGCTTGCGACTTGAAGCACGGCATTTGGATTATCGTTCCGATTTTCCTATTTCACATGTGTCCAGCCTGTGTTTCATTGCCTGAGCTGCAATTCCGACTGGGCCCTTGATTTGTGTCTCTGCTTGACGGTGTCTCCTGATGTCGATTTTAATCATCTGATTAGCCCCGTAGTTGCTCCCGGGTTGGTTTGTTCTGGCGAAAGGATTATGGCCTTGGCAGCGATGCATAGACTAATGGGTCATTGGGACATACTCGCAGCGGCGCATGAGTTCTTGGCACGGAGCTTTCTTGAAAACCCACCGAGCTGTCCTCGGATGATACTAGAGGATCCTGTGCTGGAGGAGCACGTATGTTCTTTCCCACTACTTAATTGAATGGCTGAACTGTTTTCGGATGACGACAGTTATTTCATGGCGGAGGCTGTTGCTGCATATTTTGCATATTCAGTCCTATCCTGAGAAGCCTTGGAGACTTTTCTTATTTAAGCACGTACCTGACTGTATTTTTTGGAACCTGCCTTCTTCTTACGAACAATTCTTTTTATACGCCCCTGGCCTATTGACTTGTACGGAAGAGGCCTTGTGTTGAAAGGTTTAGCCCATTTCATTTGGCCAGTGCAGGCCATCATATCTGCTTTTGAAAATTAGCTTAGCTCATTCTTATTGAACTCTGCTTTCATGATATGCCCCTGTTCTGGTCTTACCTTACCTTGATTTTTGACCGTGCTCGGATCATTGGGGGGGTGTCATATAGCTAATTCTTTTCTATATACTGTGTTAAGTTAGCATGAGCTTATTAAATGTTTAAACGCCATTTTCCCTTTTTGCTTCATTTTGCATACAACACATATTTGTTGTTTTAGCTTTCAACCCAGAAGAGCTTCGTGATTTACTTGAGAAATAATATGTTATTGCTCTGATATCAGTTTTGCACGGTACACTGTCTGCACAGTGAGTGCTGAAGGCTCCAAGGATAACTAGACACAGTGTTGTTGTGAGGTCTGATCTTCGCACCTCCATAGACATAACACACATGCTGCTGCCAAAATCTAGCTCTAGGTGGGTTTTATATTGTTGTGCTGAACACACACGTAACACACTTGATGGTGCTTCGCATGCAGAGAGCTGGTGGAAGATGATGTGATCCTCTGCCACTGAGATTTTAAGGTATGGGCCCGCCCTGCTAAAACCCAAATGAGACCTTCATAGATATAAATATACTATGCTAAATAGGGAGGGTGAGAATTAGGTATTGTTAATTCCTATTCATTACAGCATCTTAGTATGCTGTCACCATTCACCTTTTATGGACTAGTAACTATGTTGATAACTGTGTTGCTTATAATATGTTTGCTTGTATTATATAAGATACTACGTTTGAGAACCCTGCATTAGTAAATAAATATTTCAACTATGCACGTGTCCTCAGTTACTTCACGTTATGGTTTGAAATGATTATATAGCGAAAGAGTGTTCATGTGTTCCACAATACCTGAGGTAATCTAAGTTCATGTTCTGGTTTGTCTAAGCATTGGGAGTTTGTTATGACCAATGAGACACTGTAGCTAGCTCGGTAAGGGGATTTTGGGTACTGAGGTGAGTTTTGGGTCATCTTAATTCACCGAGGTTCCAGGTCTCTATGCACAGTTCTGTAGGAGAATGGAATTCCCACTACAGGATGTGACCGCCACCCTGGCGGTCACATCTTGTATTTTTAACATTGCGGCGGGTGCTGCTTGAAGCAGCACACGCCGCAATGTTAAAAAAATGCATGTTAACATTGCATGCACGAAGCTGCAGGCACCGCGTGGTGCCTGCCGCTTCGTGCACGCAAAGGCAGGGGGATACCATAGGTACCCCCCATGTGCACCCCTCTTCACCCCTGGGGGCCCGCAACGGGCCCCCAAAGACAACACTGTATGCCTTTCCACAGTGGAAATGCCGCTGTGGAAAGGCATATGACCGCAGCTATCCTAATATGGCTGGCGGTGTCTAATAGACACCGCCAGCCATGTTAGAGCTTTTCCGCCGCGGTCGGAAGGCGACCGCGGCGGAAAAGCGGCAGACAGAAATTAGATCCCGCAGCCTTCCTAATCGGGTGGGGATCTATTTTCTAGTCCGCAGCAGATAATCCGCATCCTCCAGGCCGGCGGTGGCTTCGCCGGCCCGGAGGATGCGGATTATCCGCAATCATAATCGGCCCCTAAGTTCTGGTTTTTTGTCAAAACTAATTGACATATATGTGTAAGACCTTCGAAACGTATCACGATAGTGATCAGGCTAGTCACAACTATTATTTATTTTTCTAGCTCTGCTTCGACCGCCCCTCAAGTCGTTCACAAGGACACAACATCATTGTGCCTCCTTATCATCGCTATTTGTTAGGGAACGTTTTCTCATACAGGTAGGAGGATTGCCCTTGGATATATAGTATATTTTCATTATGAGTATAGTAATAAGTTTTGGCGATCTCAGTCTGCTATCAGTTTAGCAGCCCATATCAAACACAGCAACGAGTGAGCCCATATCTTTGTGGTATCTGTAGATAAACAGCGACTATAGGGCTAAAATAGTGCAGGTTACAAATGATTGCACATTCCGCACCTCTCTGGAAATGAGGCAAAATGCCCGGTGCATGTTGATATGGGTTGTACCATGCAATTCCGGTCACACACACTGTGAAGAGTTGCAATTTCATACCTCCCTGGAAACGAGGCACAACATTCAGTGCATGATGATACAGTTTACACTAGACCAGTGCGGTCACACACACTTAGAGGCGCAAGTTCAGCAGAGCCACAAGAGGAAGGATGACAGACTACTCTGAGTACACCCTCATGTTCGAGGGTCCCACCTTGTGAATCGGACACCGCACGCAATGATCATGCAATCGACGTGTTTCATGGGAGGCATGCGGCACAGTCGACAAAACGGACCACATGGGTTCCAGTAACCAGTGAATCCGCTCACCACTAACTAGGTGCGTTTGAGTGTTGTGGTCCCTGGACTACAGGAACCAGACATCCTAAATGCGGACACGATTTCTGGGGCTGTGCATTTGTCAATCCGGTCTCCGGACATAAGTCTTAGTACCACGCTACCAGTTGGGATTTAGTAGCTGATGTGGGCAATTGAGAGAGCACTGCTCTCCAGATGTCACAGGTAGATGGTGTAGGTCACTCACAGGAGATCTTTTATGTCCTTGATTTCTCCAGAAGAATAGGAGGCTGCGGTCAGGCTCTTGGAGAGCACTCTTCAGGGTGCCACTAGACAGAAGGTGCTCAGCCCAGGCAAGTCACTATTCGGACAGTTACCCTCCATGTGCTCAACAGAGTCATCTGGTAATGTGCACCATGTTGTCCAGGTTCTCTTGTCCTACTTCCCCACAAGCGTATCTTACCTTTTGCTGAAGGATGTCTTCTGTAGTTACACTGATGTGTGTCTTTGAAGTTTAAGGGGTTTCCCTTAGAATCACAGATGTCTCCCCTTAATTGTAGGCCTGTCTGCCTTGGCGCCATGAAATGCAGACCTTAATCTTTAGTAGGACCATGATCCGGCCCCTAGAGGCTAAGTGTCAAAACCTCTCTCTCCAATCTATCCCATTTGGCTCTCAAATGGAAGAGGTCTTCCAATCTTGTGGGATACCCATGGTTTATGGCTGTCACTTGGGGAATGCACTGATGTGCTCCCCCGACCCCTGGTGTCTACTGGAGCCATGCACCATGGCCCACGAGACTCTTGGAACATAGAAATGTCCATATTTTATAGGTGGCATTTTATAAGCGAATTATGCCAAAACCCCCTTTACCAATGGAAAAGGTTTGGCATGGTGAAGCCACTGATAGGGAACTTCATGAGGCTTCTCCACTGCAATCCACTGTTGCAGCCCGAAGAAATGTCAGCCACTTCCCCATGTTAACCTGTTCACTGCTTCTGTCGGCCAACGACCGTCGGAAGCACTACCTTTGCTAGTGCTGCGCACACCCATTGGCCGACGCGCCACGCCAACTCTTTCAAACCGCCACACCGCGGCGGAATTCACACCACGGTTAAGCGTTTAAGCTACAGGAAGAGCAAGTCTCATAGGTAGTGAAAACACACACAGGTATTTCTCACTACCCGGGAGCACGTGCGCTATTCTGCACACAGACCTGCGTTGGCAGGTTGGACACGCAGGTGGTCCAGAATTCGGCAGCACGGGCCATTTTTGGCCTTCCTGGGCGAGCTAGAACCTCTGGCCTCCTGCAGTCACTTCACTGGCTGCCTATCCGGAAGCGGATAGTTTATAAGGCCTTGACCCTGGCCCATAAGGCTCTTCACGCTTCTGGAGCAAAATGTCTCCAAAAGAGGCTAGCCTTCTATTGCCCTGCCCGTTCCCTGAGATCCGAGTCTCTGTTCCTCGCCGTGGTCCCTCGAGTAAAAAGAGCACGCACAGGGGGCCGGTCCTTCAGGTTGCTGACACCACAACTTTGGAATACTCTGCCAGTGGCTTTGCGCAGTACCTCCAATCTGTTGGCTTTCAGGAAGGGCCTTAAAACTTGGCTTTTTACTCTTTAGATATGAGTCTTGGCTTTCTGGGTTTTTTTTTTTGGTCCTTTTACTTCCTGCTATTTTCCTTGTTATGTTTTTCTGTTACAGGTTTGCAATAAAGCGCCGGGACACTCTTTGGAGAAGCCGCGCGCTATAAAAGACAAATATAACATAACATAACATAACAGTCCCAAGCACCAGGAGTGCAAGTGTGCCTGCCCGAGTCTGTACAGCAGACTGGGCATGGGTTTAACTAATACGTGTGTCTGTGTGCCTGGACAAGCCTGTGTTGGCAGGCGGCACACTCAATCACGGGAACCAGAGGTGCGGGTTCGCACATACAGCGGTCTACAATGCCAAGCTGCTCATAAGCTTACTCACGATACATGCCAGTGCGCACCCATCATTCTGCAATGGCAGAGCGGCCCATGTTTCAGAACACTGATTTAACGCTACTTCACAGCACTTTTACACAGCAAGGACAGGCTGGGCACATGGCTAACCTAGGCCGTAGCACCTTAGGGATGTGATTGCACACTGCCAGCTAGCTATGGCAGACTGGACACCTTGCAACTAGTACAATGGATGCAAGAGTGCAAACACAGGTCTACACCAGCAGTTTAGAACACTGGGAATGCAGGTATATGATCAATAGCCTGCAATGGCAGGCCGGATACCTTTCCAAAATGCCATAGGTGCAAGGGCGGCCTATTTCCCTGCTCCCTGCTCCTGCTAAGATGCTTGAAACACATCTTAACAAGCATCTTGCTGCCTTTGTCGAAAGCTCGGGATGCTTAGACTCCTCCCAGCATGGATTCAGGAAAGAATTTATCACCGAGTCAGCCCTCACCATCGTGCTTGACAAGATTCGCACTTCAGTAGAAGAGGGCCAGACCTCTCTCCTGGTCCTGCTAGATCTAACTGCGGCTTTCGACACCCTCTCCCCCTCAGTACTTACATCTCGGCTGAGGGAGGTGGGGGTGAAGAACGCAGCTCTGAATCTCCTGACCTCCTTCCTCACGGGGAGGGAACAAAGAGTCAAGCTTGGGGAGTTTCTATCTCCATCCCATCCTTTGCTATGTGGGGTTCCTCAAGGGTCGGCACTTAGCCCGACCCTCTTTAATATCTATGTTACCCCACTAGCCAAATTAATAAGATCATTCGGGATGGAGGTAGTCTCGTACGCAGACGACACTCAAATCCTCGTCTCTCTTCCCCATTCAGATGACCTAATCGCCTCCAAGTTTAGATCTTGCATGGAGGCGGTTGGTCAATGGATGATCCGGAACTCTCTGAAACTGAATGGGGAGAAGACAGAGGTGATGGTGTTTGGGGGGAAAGAAAACATCTGGTCAGCCAATTGGTGGCCTGACTCTCTTGGAACTTGCTCTTCCCCCACATCTTCTGCTAAAAATCTCGGGGTGTTAATAGATCCTGCCCTTGACTTAGGCAACCAGGTGAGCAGAACTGTTTCCACCTGTTGGGGCTTGATCCACACTCTGCGCAGGGTCAGGAAATATCTCTCTCTCCAGGCAAGAAAACAAATAGCTGCTGCTCTCATCGGCTCGCGTTTGGACTATTGTAATGCGCTGTATGCTGGACTTAATAAAGGACAGCTGCAGCGCTTACAGGTAGTCCAAAACGCCATAGCTAGATTTGTCCTGGACTTACCCAGACGCTCTTCGGCCACTGCAGCCAGGAAAACTCTGCACTGGCTGCCGGTGGAATATCGAATCCGGTTCAAGGTCCTTTGTTTGACCTATAGAGCCATCGCCAAAAAGAGTGACACTGGAATAGGATCCATCATCTCCCACTATGTCCCCCGAAGGAACTTGCGCTCCTCTGGTAAACTGCTTTTGACAGCCCCCCGTGTACGAAGAGCCAAGTGGGGAGGCAGAGCCTTCTCCACCCTTGCTCCTAAGTGGTGGAACGAACTCCCTTTGGACTTGAGATCTCTCCCGTCCCTTCAGAACTTCCGCACTGCCTTAAAAACCCTTCTCTTCAAGCAAGCCTATGTCTAGGGTCCTAAGTTTTCTTGATCATTCTCTGATCTTCTGTTAGGCGCCTTGATACCTGCGGGTTATTGTTCTGCGCAATATAAATTATTTTTCAATTCAATTCAATTCAATTCAAGGGTGGACCCTCTAGCCTGCAACAGCAGGTGAGACACGTATTCAAAACAGCATCAGGGATGGGGCGCACACCACATCTGTGTTGGGCGAGCAGTCCATGTTTCAGAACATTGTGTCAGGGCGTCTTCCTAATCTGTGTAGGAAGGCACACGCACTTCCACACTGCATCGAGAGTGAAGATGTGTTCAGGGCCCTGAGGCCATGCAAGAGAATCAGCAACACCCCAGGAGTGTCCCTTGGGAAGAGCCGAACTCCAAGGCAGGAAAAGCCCCCCTGTGGGGGCTCCTCGCTACCTGGGCAAGAAACATCCATATGTACCCGGTCTGTCCTTAGCCTTTCCACCCCCCTGTGCCTGTCAGGGTTTCCCTGTGGAGGCACCCTCATGGTTTCGGCCGACCCACTCAGGGTTGGCTAAGGTGTAAATTATGCCAACCTGGGCAGGGGTGCAATATCACCCCACAAACCTACCATGACAGCCCGATTCCAGGTTGACATGCTATCAGGTGGGTGGCACACTCAGTACTGGATCCCACTACTAGCCAGTGCCGTACCCACCCCAGGTATGTAGTGTTTACAGGGCGCACGGAGGTACTTAAACACATTTTGCACAGTGTGGGGAGGCAGGCACGCACACCTTTCCATTGCAGTACAATGTGAAGGGGCCTAGATTCCTAAGATCATGCGGAGAGAGACGGCAAAGACTAGGAGGGAAAAGCAAAAAGGTTTTGCAATAAATTCCCCTAAGAGGACTATGTCTAACAATTACTCATTCATAGTGCGTACTTTGAAAAAAGTCTCCTTTAGGTATCCGTGTGAGTTCAGGTTCTGGGTTGACGCTTATACAGAGACACGCTTGGGAACTCTGGAATTCAGGCTGAAGGAAGGCCACGTTTCTCACGGTGCCTGTCAGTAGGTCATAATACATGCTTATCCAATCCTTAGACTCTATACAGAGCAATGGTTAGGCGTGTCAATTGTGATGATGTGAAAGAGGTATATAGTGGTTGAAATATCGACAGTGTGAAAGTAAAGACAAATACAGTGCTAAGACGTGAGAGGGTGTATTGTGTGTCGGGACAGTGAAAAAAGCAGATTCAAGAAAATACATAGAGAGTAGAGTGAAAAAAGGCTGCTAAAGAAAGAGATGAGGTGTGAGATGTGAGATGTGCAGGGGGTTTCAAAAAGATAACAGAAGAAAATGGCAAAAATGGAACTGAGAGACTGCAGAAGCAAGTGACTTGAATAGCAGCAAGGGAGTGATTGAGACACTATAACAAGCATTTGCAATGCAATCTGTCTCGCCTTTGGGACCTTATATGTATTTAGCTATGCAGCACATGAGCCTGGGTGCTGAAACGGCTACTGTTCTTTAACATGGAGGGAAAGTAAGCACCAAACTGCGTGTATACCAAACTCCAGGTATGGGGACACATGGAGAGAAATATTGCCTTTCAGCAGGAAATGGTATAGTCCAAAGCTCTGTTTTAAATATAAAATCAGGTACTTTGGTGATCATATCACTGAAAATACAATTGAAAAAAATATTTTTGTCTACGGGTGCACGTGGAAGACAATTTCTATGGACTGTAATCTAGAGAATGTTAAGCGATTCTGGGATTTTATTGAACTCTGCTGGTCGTTTCCTATCAAGAAAGGTAAATAGAGGCAGTTGACAGAATTTTTTTTTAAAATAAGATCTATCAGCAGAAAGCAATTCTGGTATTTTACTAACCTCTGCTAGTCGTTTTTTATCAAGACAGTTAAACAGAAAAAAGTCCCTTAGCGGAAGCAGACAAGTACTAGGGCTATTCTCCAGAGCCATCATAGTACATACACATATAAGTATATAATAAGTATATACTGTAATAAGTGAGCGGTCGATCGTATTGTCCCAGCAGATGCTGGAAGTGTCGCACGCACGCGCTCACACCGAAGGGCGGAATGCGCAGAATAAAAGAAAGCAGCGTGACCGCTCATGGTCAGTCGGCACCCATCCAGTGATAACGTCGTGGTGTCTATTTCTTTGCTTGCATGTCTCTCAGCCAGTGCACATAATGCCAATCACACGGCCACTTTATACTGGTGTTGAAGGGGCCAATCTCACACCCCTATGCCCCGTCCTGCAACCGGCCAATATGACACACGGCCCCTGGTGGCCCTGACCAGCCCCTAGCAGCAGCACAACCCGCACCATCGTGTAGCAAGCACACCACCGCGCCTCCCCGGCCCCGCAGCAGGCAGAATTGGAGCTGACCAGGGCTGCGGTCCCTAAGACGCATGGTGGAACAGCCGGTAAGAAGCAGCCCCTCGCTCAAGCATTGAGGCCCAGACGCAGCTGCAGTCAGATGCTAGACCGCCCACTCAGCTGTAGCAGGTACCAGCCACGGAGCCGGAGAAACAGAGAGACAGGCACCTCGAGGGTGAACAGGCCACAAACATGTGGTGAATTACCAGCACCGGAAAGAGACAGGCTCATCTACATAACCCCACAGAGCGGCAGAAGCAAGCTTCTGAGGGACAAGCATACAAGGGGTACAGCAGAACAGCTTACCCAAGGGGCACAGCACTGAACCTGCAGTCACCACACCATACAGCGCCTGGACACGACAACCAAGAAAGATGGGAGATCACCCCGATGAAAACCTGGCACCAGTCCGCATCATCATACAGCATGCACCCACAGGCGTGCTGCCCCACTTCAGCGAGGCGGCTGACCCCACGACGGCGTCCCCACGCTGGAAGACGTGGCTGGGAAATTTTGAGAATTTCTTTATAGCCACCAGGGAAACAGATGGGGTGGTTAAGCGGTCACTCCTGCTCCACTATGCAGGGAAGGAAGTCTACCTGCTATTCAAACACCTCCCGAACACAGGTGGCCCAACTGACTATGACGCCGCAGTGGCAGCGCTCGATGTGCACTTTGACCCTCAACTGAACCCAGACTATGAAAGGTTCAAGTTGCGACAAGCCAGGCAAAAAAAAAGGCGATTCTATTGAAGCCTTCCACACAAGACTAAGGGAGCTTGCAACCAGGCATCTCGCTGACGAAAGGGCGGCAGAAGAGATTCGAGCCCAGCTCATCCAAGGAGTGCGCAGCAAGGTGCTACGTGGGCTTATATTAAGTCAGTCGTACATACCTCCAAATGATATACTGGTCATGGCCAGGTTGCATGACCTGTCAGCTGCGCGTGCAGGCGAGATGGAGCTGGTGCTGACGCGGACGACCAAAAAGAGTGCAACCATCAAAACAGAGCGGGTTAACGCCATCACAACACGAGACAAGGGGGAGCAGGCCACGGCACCGCCTGCCCCAGACCCAGAGAGCCCAGTGCGGGTACTTTGGGCGTGAAGAACACCCACCTCATGCGTGCACCGCCTAAGGGAAGACGTGCATCAACTGCAGCATCCCAAACCTCTTCGCTTCCGTGTGCAGACGGAAGGGCCAGCGCAAAGACGGCTAAGGAGCCAGGCCCATGCAGAAGGTTGAGCCTTTCCATGGCCTCCTCCCAAGGGGGAAGGAAGAGTGAGCGAGCCGCCTACCGAGCAGATGGCTCATCAATGGAGAATGGCGAAGGAGAAACGTACCTAGTATCCTTAACGCAAGCACGCAACCCACTTGCACAGTAAAGATCGCCGGGTCGGAAGTAAGCACGGTAATTGACACAGGCGCGTCAGTAAATTTCATGGGGATTCAACAATATAACCGATTGAAGCCCAAGCCAGAACTCAGACCCTCCAAGACAAAGATATTTGCATACGGAAGCGACTCACCCTTGCCACTCTGCGGCAAAATGACGGTGCCAATACAATCAGAGGACAACGAAATCACCACCATACCGCTTGCCGCCCGTCTAAAGCACAGATATACCCGCTGCGAGTTGATTCAGGTGCTATATAAATAAATAAATAAATAAAGGGGAGTGACCGCTTGCGGTCAGTCGGTACCCATCCAGTTAGAACGGCATGTTGTCTATTTCTGTGCATGCGCGTCTCTCAGCCAACATGTGTAAGGCCAATCACACAGCCACTTTACATATACTAAAGTACATACAAGAGGTCTTGCATGCGCTACCTAAAAACCACTACCCCTTCCACAGACCATAGTAATGGAGGTGAGGCAAGACGTTGGAAGTGCTGGGTTTTAGTTATATATATATATATATTCATACCCACAAAGGTTGCCCCCAAGGAAGAGCCTCCAGGTAGGTATTTAAAGCATTCGTCTTTAATGGAAAACTGCAGCGCACATAAAACAAACGTGCTTTTAAAAGTCAAATGGCACCCCTGCCAAACGCGTTTCAGGTCTCCCTTTCATCAGTGGCCGATGGTGCTGCTAGAATCCAGGTTACACGTGTTACTCATTTAACAAGTAAACCCGCCCCAGTGGGCGTAGCCGTCCCTACAGCATTCTGGTTTACGTAGTTACACGATAAAGTTTTCTTCCAGTGAAGTGTTGCCCAGAGTCTTTGTACTGCAAATTATAATCCAAGTGGATAAAAGACAACAGTCTGCTTCTGGGTGCTGCATAGTAACGTGTTCCATTATGCTCTACCTCCCGATTTGAGATGACCTTAAGCAAAAAATCATCACGGGTCCGCTGCAGCAGAGTGGCTTCCTCCGCGACTGGGCTCGTCGCTCAATATTCATACACACAAAGGTTGCCCCCAAGGAAGAGCCTCCAGGTAGGTATTTAAAGCATTCGTCTTTAATGGAAAACTGCAGCGCACATAAAACAGACGTGCTTTTAAAAGTCAAATGGCACCCCTGCCAAACGCGTTTCAGGTCTCCCTTTCATCAGTGGCCGATGGTGCTGCTAGAATCCAGGTTACACGTGTTACTCATTTAACAAGTAAACCCGCCCCAGTGGGCGTAGCCGTCCCTAAAGCATTCTGGTTTACGTAGTTACATGATAAAGTTTTCTTCCAGTGAAGTGTTGCCCAGAGTCTTTGTACTGCAAATTATAATCCAAGTGGATAAAAGACAACAGTCTGCTTCTGGGCGCTGCATAGTAATGTGTTCCATTATGCTCTACCTCCCGATTTGAGATGACCTTAAGCAAAAAATCATCACGGGTCCGCTGCAGCAGAGTGGCTTCCTCCGCGACTGGGCTTGTCACTCAATATTCATACACACAAAGGTTGCCCCCAAGGAAGAGCCTCCAGGTAGGTATTTAAAGCATTCGTCTTTAATGGAAAACTGCAGCGCACATAAACCAAACGTGCTTTTAAAAGTCAAATGGCACCCCTGCCAAACGCGTTTCAGGTCTCCCTTTCATCAGTGGCCGATGGTGCTGCTAGAATCCAGGTTACACGTGTTACTCATTTAACAAGTAAACCCGCCCCAGTGGGGGCGTAGCCGTCCCTACAGCATTCTGGTTTACGTAGTTACACGATAACGTTTTCTTCCAGTGAAGTGTTGCCCAGAGTCTTTGTTCTGCAAATTATAATCCAAGTGGATAAAAGACAACAGTCTGCTTCTGGGCGCTGCATAGTAACGTGTTCCATTATGCTCTACCTCCCGATTTGAGATGACCTTAAGCAAAAAATCATCACGGGTCCGCTGCAGTAGAGTGGCTTCCTCCGCGACTGGGCTCGTCGCTCTTCCTTGGGGGCAACCTTTGTGTGTATGAATATATATATATATATATATATATATATATATATATATATATAGCACGAACTCCGTCAAGTCCCGAAAAACCACTCCAGGACAACAACGAAACCGGACCCAAACGGATAATTTGCAAAATTAAAGTTTATTCCATCCTTCGTGCAGAAAACACGCCGCCATGACGCATTTCGGGACCTCCGCCCCTTGCTCACATGACATGGTCCGACATTACACCCATCATTTTTAAAGTGCATTTACAACGTCAGCTGACCCCTCAGCCTGTGGATGTAAAAAACAGACTTCAGCCTGGTTCAGTTACGCTTGCATAACATATCCAATGTAAAATTACAATTGATAATATGTGGTCCAAATAAATTGTACAATACAACATGCCTACAGAGATAGAAAAATAAACGTTTTCAAGGAGATTGTTCCTCCTTTTTGCTTATTAAACTCTTTGTTCCCAATATCTCCCCATGACGGTTTCCATTAAATAAATTGATTTAAATAAGCAATCAATTAAAAGAATAAATTAATTCGTATATTTCATGTTAAAATCATGATTAAAAATATACAATTCCTACATTCTGTGCAAATTTGCTATATACTGTGCAAATATCGCAAATGGAAACAAAACATCATTATTGTTCTGGGGAACTCATATTAAGGACCACTTTTCAAAATTGTCCCCAAGTGGGCATAGCGCTTCCTGTAACCACTGCGTCCACACTGCTGTATAGTAGGTTTAAAGCTGGTGCACTTAAAAAAGCTTTATCATAATCATAGTTATAATAAACACAACCCTGTTACCTAGTGGTTAAAATGTTAATTTTTCCTTCACCATAAATTGAAGTTAAAAACAGGAGGAAGGCTATTTACATGTTCGACTCAGTTTCATTTCCGCTCCCTTACAGTGCTGCAGTTAGTTCTTGTATAGAGGCCCATGCTGTTTATATGAATGGATCTTCAATAAAGACAAGAATGTAAATCTTCTGTTTGATTTAAACCGTTAGGGGCTTTAGAATTAAGCTCCAAAATATACAGAGTTTCCAAAACTCGCAACTGGGCCTCTCTGTCACCGCCTCTACGAAGTGACGGGACCATATCTATGGCATAGTACTGCAAACACCCTATATCTCCCCCATGGCAAGTATTCACATGTCTGGCGACAGGGTACACCTCATCCTTGTTACTCACTGCCCTAAGGTGCTGAAGAATGAGCTTGTGAACCTGCAACTTCGTGCTGCCCACGTAGCGCAGGCCACAAGCGCATTCCAACACATATACAACGAAGTCTGATCTGCAGGTGATTTTCTTTTTAATTATTTTCACCTCGCTGCTAAAGGGCGTTGTGTAGGTTGTACGGCTCTTTCCTATCCTACACGCCTTGCAGACTGCACATTTAATAAAGCCCTTGCTCTTCCCTAGCCAGTTGTCATCGGCTACCTCAGGGCTGCTTCTCACTAACATATCGCTCATGGACCTGGCTCGGCTGTATGTTATGGCCGGTCTACTGGCCAGGATCCCACCAATAACCGGATCTCCCTTAACCACCTGCCAGTTCTTGCGAATAATGTTGTATATTTCTTTGTGCTGTCTGCTGTACGCCGTTATTAATCTTGGTTGACCAGACTCATTGTTCTCTAATGTTTGTGTAGAACCAGCGTCTATTGTCAGACTGTGCTCAGAAGTTTGATTTGCACGTCTCATAGCACCCCCCACCATCGCTATCGAATACCCTCTCTCAATGAATCTTTTCCTACTGGCATTCTGTGCTCTCCCACAGCTTTCATCTGTGCTGCAGATCCTCCTGATCCTCAGCATTTCCCCGTAGGGAATGCTTCGAACCAAGTGGGCTGGGTGATGGCTGGTGGCGTGTAACAACGTATTTCCTGCCGTTTCTTTACGATGTAGATCTGTCACCATTTTGCCATTGGCAATGCTCACCTCCACATCTAGAAAGGTAACCTTTGTACGGCTAACCTGACCAGTGAATCTTAGGTTCAAATTGTTTACATTGATGTCCGTTAAGAACCTAGCTGCCTCATCCTCTGACCCCCTCCAAATAATGAAGAGGTCATCAATGAACCTGTACCAGGCTATGATGTTGTTAGCCATGGTACCTTCATATGTTCTTGCTAGGACCTGCTCCTCCCAAAGCCCCATGTGCAAGCACGCGTAGCTTGGGGAGAAGCAGGCCCCCATCGCAACTCCCCTCAGTTGTTGAAATACTTGTTTTTGAAACAAAAAGAAGTTGCTTTTGAGGCAGATCTCTGTCATCTCACTGATCATGTTGTTATGCTGTAGCATACAGGCAGGCCTATGCTGCAAGAAATGTTTCACCGCCCTCAAGCCATCATCATGATTTATACTGGTGTATAAGGAAGTTACATCCAGCGTTAACAATAGGTAATCTTCCTGCCACTCAATAGGTCTAATTTTATCCAAAAAGTCACCAGTATCCCTGATGTACGAGGGAAGCGCTCTCACGTATATATATATATATATCCAACACTCCAGGAAACACAATAAGGAAGGCCACAGGTAGCTTGATAGAGTTCTTTTAATAAACTCGAACACTTGCCAGCAGTCATAGTCCCAAAGACAGGCTTCTCAGTCTTACTGTTTGCCAGACGCGTTTCAGGATTCCAAAGTCCTTTCTTCAGTGGCAGTAAGCAGGAATGAAAACATCGCTTTGCATCATGCTGATTTAAAACACCTGCCCATGTGGGCGTGGCACTCCCTGTGCCTCATGGTGTTTGTAGTCTATTAACCCCAAGTGGGTGCGATGCTCCTTCCTTAGATTTAGCACAAAAAAAATATTCCCCCAGTGGGTCGATGCGCTGTACCTGGTTTTTTGACTGCCCTGCTTTGGAGTGGTCGATAGCGAACTCTGTGCACGCTGCAGTCCTGAATTTCAGCATGTACTGCTCCCTCTGATATTCCTTGGCTTGCAGTAAAGCCCGAACAGACCCGCAAGGTCGCGGTGAGCCTTCCTTGTAAGGCGTGCAAAGCCCCAAATATCCAACACTCCTGGAAGCACAATAAGGAAGGCCACAGGTAGCTTGATAGAGTTCTTTTAATAAACTTGAACACTTGCCAGCAGTCATAGTCCCAAAGACAGGCTTCTCAGTCTTACTGTTTGCCAGACGCGTTTCAGGATTCCAAAGTCCTTTCTTCAGTGGCAGTAAGCAGGAATGAAAACATTGCTTTGCATCATGCTGATTTAAAACACCTGCCCATGTGGGCGTGGCACTCCCTGTGCCTCATGGTGTTTGTAGTCTATTAACCCCAAGTGGGTGTGATGCTCCTTCCTTAGATTTAGCAACAAAAAAATATTCCCCCAGTGGGTCGATGCGCTGTACCTGGTATTTTGACTGCCCTGCTTTGGAGTGGTCGATGGCGAACTATCTGCACGCTGCAGTCCTGAATTGCAGCATGTACTGCTCTCTCTGATATTCCTTGGCTTGCAGTAAAGCCCGAACAGTCCCGAAAGGTCGCGGTGAGCCTTCCTTGTAAGGCGTGCAAAGCCCCAAATATCCAACACTCCAGGAAGCACAATAAGGAAGGCCACAGGTAGCTTGATAGAGTTCTTTTAATAAACTCGAACACTTGCCAGCAGTCATAGTCCCAAAGACAGGCTTCTCAGTCTTACTGTTTGCCAGACGCGTTTCAGGATTCCAAATAATCTGCGCACAACGTGACAGTCCCTCCTCCCCAAATTCCTTCACCTTACCGCCCACTACGCCCAATAACTCTCAGGATCAGGGTTTGTGGTTTATGGCGTAGCCTTTTATTGATATTACCTTGGGCAATTTACCACAGATTATTACCAAAGAAAGATACCCTTCTTGGGTATATAAGAATTATTCACAGCATCTCACTTTAGCTGCATCACATGTCACATTTCAACGGCAGTAAGGAAATTAGTTAAAAGCTTACACTATAACTTTAACTCAATCGTACACAACTTGGCCGAACATTTAAACATTATACTTTAACTTTTAAACTCGGCCGTACACTAGAACTTGGCCGTACATTTCAACTTGTCCATCTCGGCCACAAATGTCCCAGTGTGCTGCGCACATTGCGCCGTCAGGCCCCAACGCGCGACAGCCAACTGTTACTTGACATCCAGGGCACTGCATACCGCACCGGCCCACCGGGGTACCTGAACACAGGCAGCCTCCCAAGATACTACTCAGTCCTTACGTTGTGGGTTAGGGCAGTAGAGTCCAGGACCACCGTCAGGTCGGTCCCTCCTCCCCGCCAAACCAGTACACACGTAGAATTTACCCCCTCCTGGGGTCCATGGAATGGCTGCACCTCCATTGTTGTGCAACCCTCTTTGTTGTTAACTGTCAGCGCTCTGCCTCCATGAAGCCACGCTCTTCTGCCGGGTGGGTGGGTGGTCGACGATGCTCCTGAAGCTCAGGCTGCAGCCTAAGGGGACAAAGAGAATGAAGCTCCCCAGGGCACAGCCTTAAATACTTGGCAAGTTTCGTTTCTCATAGGTTTCGTTTCTCCATGCCATGCATCACGTCATCACCACCAACCCCCTTTCTTTTAGTCCTGGGGCCCGGAGGCGGCTCAGCCCTGTGGCGCAACTAAGGGCGCCCCTCCCCTAGGCGCAGGGGGCGCCTGCTCAGTTCTTTCTTCAGTGGCAGTAAGCAGGAATGAAAACATCGCTTTGCATCATGCTGATTTAAAACACCTGCCCATGTGGGCGTAGCACTCCCTGTGCCTCATGGTGTTTGTAGTCTATTAACCCCAAGTGGGTGCGATGCTCCTTCCTTAGATTTAGCAAAAAAAATATATTCCCCCAGTGTGTCGATGCGCTGTACCTGGTGTTTTGACTGTCCTGCAGGAAGTTAATTTGAGCACATCCACATGGATCAAACAGTAGCAGACTACAATTTCCATCAGGCTGTGCGTACAGCTCCGCCCACTGGGGCAGGAAGTTGGAACTTAAAAGTGTGCGCTACCAGCGTGTTCTTTGTTTCCTTCCTAGCCACTGACGAAGGGATGAAGTTTCCCGAAACGCGTTTGGCCGATGAATATGAGGATGCTAGCTACCATGAGGGCGGACTGCTTGCAAGTTGCTGACATACAATAAAGAAGTGAACTATCGATCCTCCTGGGGCTCTGGGGCTTCTCTCATTTGGTGCTGCCTGTTGTTGGAATATATATATATATATATATATATATATATATATATATATATATACACATTGATTTGCACTGGAAATCTACCCTTATATACATTTTAGCAGTGTGGCTGCAGTACTGTTAGATGGGGGCTTCCCATCGTTTGCCAAGGGTGGGGCTAAGGAAGAGCAGGGCTCAGGCCCACATTCGAAGTCGCATCTTAAATTGATAAGCGGGCGATGCGTGACAGGTCCACGGGGTCCCACCTCTTGTTAGCTGCAGCTGTATTCCAGCAGCCTGGCATTGTGCGCCCGATAACTGCACATCTTTGATGGTATTGTTCCTGCGGCCACAAGGCAAGGCAGGCTGGTCGGCTCAATGATGTGCGGGGGGAGTATTAGTAATCACAAATTTGGTGCTTAATTGGTGCCAGATTGCACAGGTCTTTACAGCGATGCGTTATTGTGGCAGGGAACAGCGCAGAACAGGGCCAGGAAAAGTAGTGCCGCGTGTGTTTTACCGCAGGAGGGATTACTTTAAACTCATAAAACACACGCTGGAGGCTGCTGCGTTTAGTTTCCTGACATGTCTTTCTTCTTTTGTACACAAGCTGAGTCCAAGATTGTCATGACATGGCGAATGGCGCGGAGTTAAAAAAAAAAAGAATGTTTACTTTGCTGCGATTCCCGTCGAGATGAGCTCAGGGGAGAGACGAGAAGAGCACACCTGTGGCCGCCATTAGGAGCGCGCGCCCAGGGAGAAGCCGCCAGCTGGGAGCGTTTGAAAAGCCCGAGCCGACGCAAGTACCGCGCGGGCTGCGTAGGACAGACATGCTGCTTTAAGAAGCCGCTGTTTATCTAACGCGTGCATCGCTCGTCTGCAGAACTATGCGATATTACCCAAACATATACTTAATAATAGTAATATTATATTGTGCATTCGGTTCTACCTCACTTAACCATTTCCAAAGTGCATCCGATATTGAGGACAAAGGAAGGCTTTTTATTTTAAGAGCGAGAGCACCTGCATTTCTCAGAAACAAGCAGGTACTCTGGTACCTGTCCTGCACTTCTATTTTTCCATTTCAAGCACTGTCCAAGGATGACCCTGTAACTCCGTGTCATCAGTTTACTTGTTTTTCAGTCGTGGGCTTTTCTTTTACAAAATGATTGATTTAAGATGTGTTACTTCAATGAGTTCTATTTTGTCAAGACTAAAACTTGTCCAACATAAAATATTACATAGGTTATACCTCTCTTGTTATGCATTATCCTAAATGGATACATTATGTAATAGATACTGCACACAGGAGGCACATTCTACCAGACACTAAGGGATTGCCTTGTCAATAAACAGTACTGAAAATCTATAATGACCCAACTCCAATGGGTGTGTGGCAAGGAGCTCCCTCTGATGCCCAAATTGTGCATGTTAAATATGTGGGATCAGACTGATATGAATAGCAAAGAACGAATGTGTACCTCCCTCGCAGTGATGATTGCTCCTCCTCACGGATAGAGTGGTCGCTCCCTGTGCTCCTGGCTGCAACCTGGTATCGTAGCGCTGCTCTGCTGAAGGATCTCTTTCATAACTGCTATTGTTTTTCGCCTGCTGTGTGCCTTGGCTAGCGCTTTGCCTAATTAGCGCTCTAGATATTATATTTGGCTGTTTATTTACATTGTCTGCGCGTTTGCCAATAGCGCTCCGATCTGCTCCTCCCCCCGCCTCCATTTTGTTTATTTGTTGTCCTCCTCGTGTGCCCGACCCACCTCCCAGCTGAGACGCCCTCCCACTAACTTAATACAGCGCTGCTCTGCTGTACAGGCTGTGACTCGCTCCTCCTCACGGATAGAGTGGTCGCTCCCTGTGCTCCTGGCTGCAACCTGGTATCGTAGCGCTGCTCTGCTGAAGGATCTCTTTCATAACTGCTATTGTTTTTCGCCTGCTGTGTGCCTTGGCTAGCGCTTTGCCTAATTAGCGCTCTAGATATTATATTTGGGTGTTTATTTACATTGTCTGCGCGTTTGCCAATAGCGCTCCGATCTGCTCCTCCCTCCGCCTCCATTTTGTTTATTTGTTGTCCTCCTCGTGTGCCCGACCCGCCTCCCAGCTGAGACGCCCTCCCACTAACTTAATACAGCGCTGCTCTGCTGTACAGGCTGTGACTCGCTCCTCCTCACGGATAGAGTGGTCGCTCCCTGTGCTCCTGGCTGCAAACTGGTATCGTAGCGCTGCTCTGCTGAAGGATCTCTTTCATAACTGCTATTGTTTTTCGCCTGCTGTGTGCCTTGGCTAGCGCTTTGCCTAATTAGCGCTCTAGATATTATATTTGGCTGTTTATTTACATTGTCTGCGCGTTTGCCAATAGCGCTCCGATCAGCTCCTCCCCCGCCTCCATTTTGTTTATTTGTTGTCCTCCTCGTGTGCCCGACCCGCCTCCCAGCTGAGACGCCCTCGCCCCTCCCCCTCCACTATCCATATATGACAGTAGTTCCCGCGCGCAGCGTTCACGCGCAGCGACCGCGCCCAATCCGCGCCGAAGGTGCGCCAAAGGTAAGCCCGTCTACGCCTGTCCACGCCTGGACAGCGCCCAGCGCCAGACCCCCTGCCCCTCGCGCTGCCCAGCCCCCCCGCATTACCTACGATGCCGCCACCCTCCTAGCCCTTAACTCCGGTCGCGCCCCAAACTGCGTCCAAGCCGCTCCCGGACACACCCATGGACCTTTCTCCTGCTACGCCTGCAAATTCAGCGGCACCGACAACATCTCCGCTACGACCACAATACAGACTCCTGACCCCAACCACCTACAGTGCATCCTTCTCAACACTCGATCGGTCCACAGACACGCCATTGACCTATGGAATCTACTAGACACCATCTCTCCGGACGTCGCCTTCCTAACAGAAACTTGGATGAACGCTTCCTCCGCCCCAGACATCACCATTGCCATTCCTGAAGATTATAAGATCATTCGTAAGGACCGCACCGACCACACAGGAGGAGGAATCGCTATCGTCCATAAGAAGTCAATCCGCATCTCAACCAGCTCTGACGCCAATCTCACCAACTCCGAACACCTTCACTTCCAGATCCACATCGACCCCAAGACCACACTCAGAGGCACCCTCCTCTACAGACCACCAGGACCCCGCGCAAAATTCAGTGAAGACATCACGGACTTCATCACTCCTCACGCGCTCCCCTCCAAAGACTACATCCTTCTGGGAGACCTCAACTTTCACCTTGAAAAGATCAACGACCGCAACACCACCACCCTCTTGGACAATCTCGCCAACCTCGGACTTAAACAACTGGTCACGTCCCCCACCCACATCGCAGGTCACACACTCGACCCCATCTTCACCTCCAGCAATCATGTCTCCTTCAGCCACACTACGGATCTCCTCTGGACTGACCACAGCTGCGTTCACTTCACCTACAACAAACCAAAACCCACCAACCACCTCCAACCAACTCTGCAAAGAAACTGGAACAAAATCACCACGGACCAGATCTCCGCATCGCTCCTTCTAAACACCCCAGCCCACTCTTCTAACGCAAACGAAGCCGCCGCCAACCTCACCCTTTGGTTATCCAACACCGCCGACACCTTAGCACCACTGAAGAAACGTCAAAACAAACCTGCCAGCAAAAAGGCCTCATGTTTCAACGATGATCTTAAGAAGTCCAAGAAACTCTGCCGCTCCCTCGAAAAGGCCTGGAAAAAAGACCCAACCACTAGCACCAAGGACGCCTTCAAAAACGCCACCCGCACTCACCACCAACTAATCCGAAAGGCCAAGAAAACAGCATTCAAGGATCGACTTGACAACAACGCCCACAACAGCAAGGAACTTTTCAACATCGTCAAGGAATTTTCCAATCCCTCGGCCAACTCCAACGACATCACCCCCTCTCAAGCCCTCTGCGACTCCCTAGCCTCATTCTTCCACAACAAGATTGCAGACATCCACAACAGCTTCGACAACCAACCCGGAAACCAATCCACCCTACCATTTGCTCAACATTCTCCCCCCGTGAACACCCTTAACGACTGGAACCCAATCTCCACTGAGGACACAATCCGCCTGATGAATTCCATCCACTCAGGATCCCCCACAGACCCATGTCCTCACCACATCTTCAACAAAGCAGACTCCATCATCGCACCCCACCTCCGAGACGTCATCAACAGCTCCCTCAACTCCGCCACCTTCCCGGAAGACTGGAAACACGCTGAACTCACCGCCCTTCTGAAGAAACCCACAGCGGACCCCACCGAACTAAAAAATTACCGCCCCATCTCGCTCCTTCCATTCCCGGCCAAAGTCATCGAGAAAGCTGTCAACAACCAGCTCGCCGCCTTCCTCGAAGCCAACAAATCCCTCGACTCCTCACAATCTGGCTTCCGAGCAAAACACAGCACTGAGACCGCCCTCATCGCAGCAACAGACGACATTCGAACTCTACTGGACAATGGAGACACAGTCGCCCTCATCCTCCTCGACCTCTCTGCAGCATTTGACACAGTCTGCCACAGCACCCTTTTACAACGCCTCAATAACATCGGAATCCAAGGAAAAGCACTTGAATGGATCACCTCGTTCCTCACCGGAAGAACTCAGAAAGTCCGCCTCCCACCATTCAAGTCCGAGGCCACTGAAGTCATCTGTGGCGTACCACAAGGATCCTCACTCAGCCCCACCCTCTTCAACGTATACATGAGCCCCCTCGCGGCCATCGCCCGCCAACACAACCTCAACATCATCTCTTACGCGGATGACACTCAACTAATCCTTTCTCTCACCAATGACCCCAGCACCGCCAAAACTAACCTACACGAAGGAATGAAAGAAGTTGCCGAATGGATGAAACAAAGCCGTCTGAAACTGAACTCAGACAAAACAGAAGTCCTCATCTTAGGTACATCCCCCTCTGCATGGGACGACTCCTGCTGGCCGGAAGCCCTCGGAAAAGCACCCATCCCGACAGACCACGCACGGAACTTAGGCGTCATCCTGGATTCTTCACTCTCAATGAATAGACAAGTCAGCGCCGTATCCTCTTCCTGCTTCAACATTCTTCGCATGCTTAGAAAAACATTTCGCTGGATCCCCACCGAAACAAGGAAAACAGTCACCCATGCTCTGGTCACGAGCCGACTGGACTACGGAAACACCCTCTACGCAGGCACTACCGCTAAACTCCAGAAGAAACTCCAACAAATCCAAAACGCCTCAGCCAGGATCATATTAGACATCCCACGCAACGAACACATCTCTGGTCACCTTAAAGACCTCCACTGGCTACCCGTCAATAAGAGGATCACTTTCCGACTGCTAACCCACGCACACAAATCACTCTACGACATCGGACCAGAATGCCTCAACTCACGACTGTCCTACACCCCCTCCCGCCAACTACGTTCTTCCAGCCAAGCCCTCGCCACTGTACCTCGCATCAACAAGACCACCATGGGAGGCAGATCCTTCTCATACCTGGCTGCTAAAACATGGAACTCACTCCCCGCTTACCTTCGCCTTACCCAAAACCACCTAGCATTCAGAAAGCAACTTAAAACGTGGATATTTGACAAGTAATCCTCCTCCCCTTTCTAAGCGCCTTGGGACCCTCTGGGTATGTAGTGCGCTATATAAATTCTCTGACTTGACTTGACTTGACATAGCCCAGACATTGGGGAGTGCCAGTCCCCAATGTTGAGCAAGCGGG